>NW_024098481.1:0-1957 GCF_016545835.1 Crotalus tigris | reverse complement strand
AAAAAAAAAAAAAAAAAAAAAAAAAAAAAAAAAAAAAAAAAAAAAAAAAAAAAAAAAAAAAAAAAAAAATCAATAAAAAAAAAAAAAAAAAAAAAAAAAAAAAAAAAAAAAAAAAAAAAAAAAAAAAAAAAAAAAAAAAAAAAAAAAAAAAAAAAAAAAAATAGATAAAAAAAAAAAAAAAAAAAAAAAAAAAAAAAAAAAAAAAAAAAAAAAAAAAAAAAAAAAAAAACAGAAAAAAAAAAAAAAAAGAAATAGGAAAATAGAATAGAATAGAGCTAGAAAGGACCTTGGAGGTCATCTAGTCCAACCCCCTGCTCAGGTAGGAGAACCTATACCATCTCAAACAAGTGACTGTCTAGTGTCTCTTCTTAAAAATCTCCAGTGATGAAGCGCCCACGATTTCTGGAGGCAAGCTGTTCCAGTGGTTAATTGTCCTCACTGCCAGGAAGTTTCTCCTTAATTCCAGGTTGCTTCTCTCTCTTTGTTCAGTTTCCAACCATTGTTTCTTGTCCTGCCCTCTGGTGCTTTGGAGAATAGTTTGACCCCCTCTTATAATACATGGTTGCAACTTATAATACATGGTTCTGATGAGTGTACAAAATTATAGATTATAGAAAAAGATTGAAGTTATGTTGTAAACATAAAGCAATCATTTACATTTATACTTATCACTGCTGTAAAAAAAAATACTAGCTATGCCTTTATGTTTCTTTTTTCTTTCTTTTTTTCCTGCACTTTTGGCTTTGTTCTTTCTTTCTTTTTTCATTCTTTTCTCTTAAATGTTATTTTTTATCTTTCCGGTTTAAAATTCGAATACAATTCTAAGAAAAAAAATTAGGATGTCATCACTGTGAAAACTCTATGGTACTATTCATTATTGGGCTATGAGCGAGCTTCCCTGATATTGAAAGACCTCACCATCTGATCTTAACAAATGTTTAGGTGGCATTCAATACTATTTGAAATAAAACCCAACTACTTAACAGAGACAGCTTGGTGTAGTGGTTAAAGCACCAGGCTAGAAATTTGAGTTCTACCTTAGGCATGAAAGCAGCTAGGTGAATTTAGGCCTGTCATCTCTCAGACTAGGAAGCTGACAACGGCAAACCATGTTTAAAATCTTGCCAAGAAAACTTGGGGGATTAGTTCAGGTGGTCATCAGGAGTCAACACAGACACCTATGTACTGCTTGTTGTTGTTGTTGTTGAGTTGCTAAGGTATATCTGACTCTTTGCAACCTCATGGACCATGGCATGCCAGCCCCCCTTGTCCTCCACTGTCTCCTGGAATTTACTCAAATTCATGGAGGCACTAATCATGAAACTAGATCTTAGATCAGGGGTAGTCAACCTTGGCTCTTTTATGACTCGTGGACTTCAACTCCCAGAATTCCTGAGCCATGTCCACGAGTCATAAAAGAGCCAAGGTTGACTACCCCTGTCTTAGATATTTGAAAACCCAATCCAAAATCCAACATCATTTGAGAAGACCCTGATGCTTGGAAAATCGGAAGGCAATCAGCAAAGAGGCTGGCAGAAAAACAAGGCAGAAACTATCACCAAGGATACAGCGGCTTGTAGAAGCAGCAGCTACTATGGGTGGTTGATGGTCCTGAGGAAATGAAGTTGGATTACAGAGCTGAACATGACGGAAGGGCTGAGCAATAAAAGGAATTGCACTGAATGTCATGTTGGAGGTCCTTTCCTTGGGGATTTGGAATTGGAAAACTTGTACTTCATGCAGGTTATCTTCAAGAAGAAGAATTATTTATTAATTTATTATTTATTTATTATCCTGTTATGTCCCGAGCCTTGCAAACGGCTCGGGCGTTTGCAGGCAGTCCCGGGCAGGTGCAAAGCTGCCCGGGACCAGACAGGCTGTCGCCAGCGCCGTGCGCATGCGCGGGTGCTGGCGCGGGAAAAGTAACCCATTTACCCGGGAGTTGCCTATATAAGAG